>NC_072472.1:2055483-2097983 GCF_027596085.1 Anoplopoma fimbria | reverse complement strand
AGATAACCACATATATAAGAAAGTCAAATAGAGTTCTTCCTTTTCATTTAAGTCATTAAATGCAAGCATGTGTTAATGCGAATAAACACAAGAAAAGTAAAGCTGTGTAAAGAAGTGATTCATTGTCATCCTTCAGTTTGGGATTTTTGATTATGTTGCAAGTTCCCTTTGTCTGTAGGTTAGCTGATGTCAAGAAGGTCTCATAGTAACAGCGACACGTTTCCTCCCATTGTGTTACCATGTCCTCTTATTTCGCTGATTTTTAGTTTTTTTTTGAATGTTCACATTTCTTCATTTTTTCAGGCACTGTACATTTTGTCGTTTTTGTGTGTTGTTGGTGAGAGCTGAGGATTCCTGACTTTAAAAATTAATATAAACAGAATTGGTGCTGAAACACTCGGTCGATGAGTCAAATGATAAACATGTTAATTATTTAGATAATTGACTAAATTGCATTTCAACATTTGTTGACTCAATTGTAAGGATTTGCTGCTTTTCCTATGTTCTCCTAGGTTTCATATTTTTACTTTTTTAATAGCATTTTGTCGACTAAACTGTTGATCAAACAGAAAATAATTCTAAGTTTCAGCCCTAAACATCATAAATACTTCAGTACTTATAATTGCTCATTACTTTTCTTGTCAAGGCTTTTTGCACAGTTAGCAGAATAGTTGGGTGAATATTCATCAATAGGTTTGGTGTTGAGTCACGCTCCAGAGTTGCTTCATGCACTGAAGTCAATGTTTGAGCTGCAAAGATTAACTGATTAGTTGTCAACTATTAAATTAATCACCAACTATTTTGATAATTTATTCAATCTGTTTGAGTAGGCTAAGTTTTATAGATTTAAAAGTAAAAAATCACTGATTCAAGCTTCTTAAATGTGAGTATGTTCTGTTATCTTTACTCCTTGTTGACAGTAAACTGAACATCTTTGAGTTGTGGACAAAACAAGACATTTTAAAGATGTCATCTTGGGCTTTTAATATAAATAATAATCGACAAATAAATCAACAATGAACATTTGTTAGTTGCTCCTTGTTATTTAACTGAATATGGTCACTTTTAATAAGCATTAAATCAGAGTATTCTCTTGTCGTCTGGTGCCAAACTTTCCCCCACTGTCCCCGTACTTGTAAGCCGAACTGGTCTGAGGTCTTTGTTTTGTTTTGTTCTTCCTGCTTGGTTCTTTGTTGCTGTTTTTACTGACTGAGCGTCTCTGTCCTTGCTTCCTGTCCTGCAGCGTCCCCTCCATCTCTGTGCAGCTGAACGGATCCACCAGTGTGAGCTCTGCCCTGGCAGGTAAACGGGTCACTGACCATCCATCCTCCCGACTGTCGCTCTATTCTGCACCAAACCTTTTGAGTCACATGTTTGTGCCGGTTTATGTGCTTTTATTTTTTTCCCTTCCTCTGTATTTGTCTCGTGAGTGTCGGTCTGTTTAGGAACAAAGGGCCACAAAAAGCTGAGGTCTTCTAGCTTCTGTCCTCACACGTTTGTTTGTAGCATCCTGGAGATTCGTGCTCTCACCGCTCGTCCTCAAAGATATTTGGATTCCTCTCAATAAAAAGAAAGTCACCAGTCTTGAGGTTTAAAAGAATCTGCACAGTTAGCCTGAACTTCCATAGAAACTTTTAATAATGCTTTCCTGTTCATTACACTCACAAGTGTCAGCACAATTAAAAAAAACCATTTCTTTTTTCTTTTCATCACATTTAAATATCAACAAGATCGGACAAAGAACTTCAGTCTCATTCAGGAGAATCTGTAGCCCCACTATGTGCTTTATCTATAACAGCAGCTCTTTTTCAAGGAGTAGTTTTATTATGAAGCAGGATATTCTATTAGCTCAAGATGAATGGCAACTGAGAAAAAACTAATCTCACTAGATGCATTCAACAGTGAAATAATGTATGTAGATTTATGCATTTGAGTAAATCACGATAATACGATTTACTTGATTTGGTGCCGTGAGATTGGATGTTTTATTCTATAACATTATGGTCACCTTGTTCTGTTTATAACCTCTGACCTGATTTATATTTGAATCATAATTAAGAATTTTATATTTAAAGTATTGCACACAGTATTGCACACATTATGATCGCCTTTTACACTATCCTACATGAATTTAATTTCCATATTTTAATAACACATGGTCGCTCATTTTCTTCTAATTGTATGAAATAGACTGCAGTGTAAAGCTGTGTCAGCAGGTTGACATACAAGGTGTAACTGACATAACATGTCAACATTGACATGCAAAGTGAGCGCTCACGTTGTCTGTTTTTTCCGCTGCACACTTCTCAAATTCTAACTTTGGTTTCTTGGCTGCGATAAGCCGACTCAATCAATACAGTCAGCCTGGAGGAGCCTGGTGGACCAGGACCTCATTAGTGAAAAGCACCGTACCATGACTTTGGTGAATCATTTAGAAAGGAAGGTCAGCCATGCGGCGTCTTCTCCAAATGCACAGTTTTAATGAGCAGAAGTCAGAAATTAACTAGAGAGTCTTGCAATGGATCACACCGGCAGCGATGCCAAATCCAGCCAGGGATGTAAAACCGGGGGTTCAATGGCCCCTTCTTCACTTCCTACCCGGTGCCCTTGCTCAGACTAAACCCATCTTTAAACTCAACCTTCATTTTAATCTCAAAGACACATCTGTAAAGTCTCCTTAATGCATTTTACACGGTTGTGAAAATATTATTGTGACAAATTCCGTCCAAATCTGACGCACCAAGTTACAGAAAAAAAAATGAAGAGGTGCACGACCAAGCGCCGCTTAAATGTAAAAGGAAAATCAAAAATGTACACCCTAAAATGAATGAATTATCGTGATAAATAATCTCAATATCGGTTAAAAGTTTAATTTCAGATTTTTATTTTGGCCATAAACCTGCATACTTACTGCAGGATGTAGAATTGAGGTTTGTCACGAGCAGGTGTGGACCAACAATAAGCTGTAGGTGACTGAATCGACCTTCTAACTCTTCCAAAGTGAATCTTTCTCTGCGTCGTTGAGTTTTGCCTCCCGTTTTCAAACTGGTAAATATGGGCAGCTGTTCTGGGAACAGTTGTCATGTTTCAACTAAACTATCAACTAAAGTAAGTTACTGCAATTTGCAGCGAGAAATAGGTCAAAGTCATCCTACGTAACTTCACCTCATGATCAACTTTTCATTTGTAAATCAATGTTTCATTTCTTTGTTTACAGGGTTACATAGTGTTGCTACAGACGATCATTGGAATGTGTTTGTCGTCATGTAAACCATTCCTCGTCGTCTGCTGATTGATCGGTCCGACTTCCAGCTTCTGGCAACAATCAATTCTCAGTGCAGAGCTTTTAGATTTCACTTAGATAGCTTTAAAAACAAAAGTCCTGATGGCTAAAAACACCGTCTCACATTAACCTAACACACAGAGACAGAAGGACACTGGTTGAACACATAAACCAGTTTGGATTCATTAGAAACGTCTCTATGCTGGTTTTGTTCTGTGTGTATGAATGAGCGGTCGCTGCTACATTTCTCATCCTTTTGATTTGTTCCTTTCTACTCCTGCATATTCTCCACCTGCTCTCAACCCCTCACCTGCTCCCGCCCCATCCCGCCTCCACCCCACCCTCCCCCGCTCCAGGCATGGCCTCCATTTTGATGTCAGCGGTTGGACTCGGCGTGCACTTCACCACTGCCCCCCTCCCTCAGCAGCAGCAGCAGCAGCCGCCGCCACAGCAGCAGCCGCCGCCACAGCAGCTTCAGCAGCTACATCAGCTTCAGCAGCAGCAGCAACCTGCTCCTTTCTCGCTTCCTCCTCCTCTCCTCCCCCCAGCCAGCAGGCCCAGCAAACCCCACAGCAGCAGCAGCAGCAGCAGCAGCAGTTCAGTTAGGAGAGCAAAGAGGCAGCACAGGAGAGGTAGCTACCGGACACCAGCCCTTCCTCCACCTCTCTCTCTCTCTCTCTCTCTCTCTCTCTCTCTCTTTTTCTCTTTCCATCTCCATCTTTTGGTCCAGTCATCACCACCACCAGGCTTGAGGAACATTTCATCCTGCTTCAACTCACTTTTCATTTGTCTGCTTGTGTTTTAAGTGACCACTGATCCACTTTTTGTGCTGCTGCAACTGCTTTTTCTGCAACTGTCCAACATGAGAAACATCTGTTCAAAGAGCTCTAAACTGACTTTTTTAAATCAAACCTTTGACTTGTCTTCCTGCTGAGACCAGACCTCCAAAATCAACTCTTTAATGACCATAAAATCCTGCTTCTCCTGAGTTATTTTTCTGCTCTAAAACATGTAAACCTGCCACCCCCTTTTTTCTTTTGTTTTACGTCTCCCCGACCGCCTGCAATCTTAAAACTTCTGACAAACGCTTCCTTAAGATGTATAAATGTGGCATTAGAACAATTACAAAAATGTGTTTTGGTCTCAAAATCTTTAAGAGATGTCCCAGAAACCACTGCTGCAGTACAGAGCAGCAACGATAAGTCGATTAATCAATCAAAGGCCTAATCATTTGCAGGTATTTTGATAATTGATTCGTCGTTTAACTTATCTTTCAAGCAAAAAAAAGCTTTCGTCTCAAAATAATGGAAATAAATTGCAGCGTAACTTGACTGCACTAAGCATCCAGCCATCTTAAATCAACCTTTGGACAAATTGTTTGTCATTCACTGTAAAACTTAGTGTTTATTAAAAGGGGGTTTGCTTATAGATGAGTTAACACTATTGGCCATATAAAAACAAAACTAAAATATTTGAAATATTAAGCTTTGCTTCACTGCTGCTTCTTTTTTCATCTCACATAAATGACACCTCCTCCACACCCATTGTCTGACACTTAACTTGAATTCCTGCTCTTTAAACCAACAGACATAAACAACATAATATATCATAAACTTGTTTTTTTTCTTAATACTCAGCTGAGAGAAAATAGCCGACCTCCTAACTTTTCAAAATCTAGAATTAAATGGAGCCGTTTTGTGTAAAAAAAACCCTCTAAAAAGACATTTGAACGTTTAGTAAGATTTCCAAAAACTTGTTTCCTAAACAGACGTGACACTCACATGTGTGTGTATGTGAGAGAACACGGTCGATACGATACGGTTCATTCTGTCATCATGCATACAAGTTGTCTCTGGACTAATGTGTTTGCATGTTTTCATGTTTTGGGATGTTCAATTAGCAGAAAACAGGACTCTTATATTTGCATGTAGCAGAAGTCCATAACTAATGTGGCTAATGTTTAACTGAAAATCAAAAAAAAGGAGATTGTGAATTTTCATTCTCACTAGAGTCTAATCTTTTTCTGTTGTTTGTTGGAAACCCCATTCTTTTTTGGAGTCCGTCCCGTTCCAGCTCATTCATCACTTTATGCTTTCTCTTTTAGCCTCAGCTCAGAGACCCGAGGACGTGATTCAGCGCTACATGGAGGTAGTTCCCGGAGTCCAGGATGAGGTAAATGTTTTCTTTTTCCTCCCAGATGTCAGAAAGAAGCTTTTTTTCGTGGTTGTTTCTTCAGGCAAACTAGTCTCAGCTCCTCAGGGTCGATTGTTCAACATAAATAAAGGTTTCAGAGTATTCAGATTGTTCGTGCGGCATCAGGCTGCGTCCGGCCTTTTTACTTCCTACTTGCGACACTAAACACACATTCCCCCGGTTCCCCCTCAGGACTGCATTATCTGCATGGATCAACTGTCCAATCCATCCGGCTATGAGACTCAGTCCACAGAGGGGGGGGGGCAGAGCACCCTGCCAGACACCGTGGGGAAATTCATCAAATGTGGACACACCCTGCACATGCTCTGCATGCTGGCCATGTACAACAACGGAACGAAGGTACGGAACCGATACGGAACCCATACGGAACCCATACGGAAACTGTTGTTTTTTTTATTATCTGGACAATTTGCTGGCAAAGTAACAATGTGATGTAAAGCTGTGAAAGTACCGCGTGGTGTGAGAACAGATACAGATTCATGACATTTAGTGTGGTGGAGTGATTGTCTCCAAAGAATAGTTTGACATTTGGGGGAAATGTGCTTACAGGGTTTTGCTTCTTTTGCAGAGCGTTAGCTGAGAGGATGGATATCAGTGTGTGCGTTACGTTGGGACCGACAGACAGGAGGCGCTTAGCTTAGCTTAGCATTAAGACTGGAAGCTACTGGTTGCCTGGCAACCTTGCTGTGATTACAAGAGAGTCCCTGCAACCAGAACTTGTTGATATTTTGTTTTTCGCCGAGTAAACTAGTGAACTATAAAAGATGCTGATAGGCTTCCAGTCTTAATGCTAAGCTAATCTTCTCCTGTCCCGAGGCATCAACATCTTATAGAAAAGAAGAAATAATCATCTTATGATATTCATCTGTAAATCTGACTGTTTAAGATTCCAAACTTCCTTTCTGCTCTCATTTAAATCTTCTAACCAAATACTTTTAATCAAAGATATTCCATATGTACGCACGTATCTTGGCAAAGCTACATTCAGGTACGAGGTACACCTTAAATTCCTTACCGATATCTACGGAAGCCCTAAGAGACAAGTGAGAAAAAAGATTAAACACAGAGATATACGACTGTGTTTCAGCAAGTTATGCATGTTAAAACACTAACCTGTAAGAAAACATGAATGCTTTTATCCCATTTAGAACATGGAGTGGTGAACTTGAGCCTCATGCGGCCAAAATGAGTATTACAGCAACAAACACTTTTGTGAATTTGTTGATGTTGC
Source organism: Anoplopoma fimbria (assembly GCF_027596085.1). Lineage (NCBI taxonomy): Eukaryota > Metazoa > Chordata > Actinopteri > Perciformes > Anoplopomatidae > Anoplopoma > Anoplopoma fimbria. Next base: position 2,091,255 of record NC_072472.1, on the reverse strand, counting down.
CTTATTTCATAAAAAAGTAACTTAGAAAAAATGATCCTTTCATTTTGAAACAGGAGAGAAAACAGTTATTTTCCATTTTGCCTCTCAGGGCTTCCATAGAATTTCCCCTCAGACATCAGAAGTACAACAGTGTGCTTTGAAAAGTGGTTGATTTAATGCTTAAAGTGCAGATGATTGGCAGTGCATTAGCTAATAGATTAAAAACAGCGGTACTGTCCTTTTTCAAATGTGTCGGCTCTTTTTCCGACCGCAGTACGAGTTCTAGTGTTTGTTGTTCTGGGAAACACTGGATTGATGAGAACAGAGGTATTGTGAAACAAAAGTCTCATCAGTGGATCGATGAATATCTGATCAGACCTAAGCAGGTTTGCATTGATCGGTTGTGTTTTGTCCTCAGGACGGCAGTCTGCAGTGTCCCTCGTGTAAGACAATCTACGGAGAGAAGACGGGCATGCAGCCCAAAGGAAAGATGGAGATTTACAGCATCGCCCAGTCGCTGCCCGGACACCCCGACTGTGGCACCATCCAGATCATCTACAGCATTCCACCTGGACTACAGGTACGTCTGCACACCCACTAACCACTCCAAGTATGTGAAGTATTAATCCAGACCTTCATTTAGCTTTTCCCCCAGTCTTTTATCTTGTACTAAGTAAATCAAAGCATAAAAACTGATTTTTTTCAGAGCCACAGATGCAACAGTTTCTCCTCCTGAACCTTAATTATCATTGGAGACGTTGGGGTCATGTTGTAGTCGAGGACTCGACAGTTGGGTATCAGCATCAGAGTTTTTAATTATGGGCTGCTGGGAGCCTTTTGTTCACTTTAGTTCAGTTTTTATTGTCCTGCATGAGACGCTCTGTCATTAAATAGATAAAAAAGAAAGAAAAGTATCACTCGTTAGATGTTCGATGTTCCAAAACAATCAGCCACCAGTGCCTTTAAAACAACAAAAAGCCTTTTCTAATATTTGTTTTAAATATCTGTGAAAAAGTGTCCTTCCTTCATTTATTATGCATTTATTCAAGATGACATTTGAAAACATCATCATAACATTATAAACTATCTTCACCCAATACTCATTTTTACAGAAAAGAGCTTGAACGCATCGATGCAACCTCCGTTAGCGTTAGCCGTTAGCCAAACAGGACTGTGCTTGCTCACAATGTTGCAGGAAAAAAATAGTGTTCACAGATTGTTTAACCACATGTGTGTAAGACTTGTTGCACGTGTGCAGTAGCGATCGGCCAAGACGTAAACGTCAGGAAGCGAGTGACATATGTTGCTTTTCATGTGTAGCATAAATGAGCTAATAAATGAAATGATGACGAGATATCTGATTGATGCAAAGACCTGATCCGACATTTCAGAGGCTTTTCTGACACTGCTGTCTGTACAACTCCATAAATATCATTCAATGCACGGTTTACAAGTTTCTTCCAGTCCATTTATAGGGTTTCTTTAAGGTTAGTTAGCTACAAAACTGTTTCCTTCTGGCAGTTTTTCTAACGAAGGAAATGACTTCCTGATGATTGCAAACAGGTGGAAAAACATCTCCAAGTTTCGTTACTGCAGAAACGGACCCGAACCAGATGACTAATCAAGTTCTCAAAGAACTCCCAGTGTTACTGAATGTCACGATGAGGAACTGAATGAAGCAGTCTGAGAAACGCTAACAGCCGAAGACGTTAATTCAGATTTCATGAGCCTGACATCTACATAAATACATCTAATGTGTGTTGCTCTTCTAAAAAAAAGTGTTTTTACGAAAAACAGGAAAAGCGTGTGTTGCTTATAAATCAATGGGGGTCAATACAGTAGATTTAAAACACGAGTTTGAGAGCAGAACATATGAAATGTAAGAGTTAGTGCCGTCTGGATGAAGCTCGTTCAGTGCTAATGTTTCTAACAGGGTGATGTTCAGGCTCGGCTGTGGAACATTCTCCTCTCTCCTTCTGAACGAGCTTCACAGTGGCTCCTCTTCTGTCACCGTCTTTTGGGAAAACTCTTAATTTCTTTCCGTGTCCTGTTGTATCCGTGTTTGTAGATAAATTGCAGCGTTTGTATCTGTGATCTGAAGTTACAATAACTAGAATCAGATTTGTATTGAGCTGTTGCTCCACGGTTATCTCCTGAACACGGTTATCAGATTATTGTTTTGTTCCAGCTGGTATTAAACTGAACATCTTTCCGTTTATCAGACGTGTTTTTTTCTCCTCCTCCTCCTCCTCCTCCTCCTCCAGGGCCCGGAGCATCCAAACCCAGGACAGCCGTTCACCTGCAGAGGCTTCCCTCGCTTCTGTTTTCTACCCGACAACGACAAAGGCAGGAAGGTAAGAACCCCTCACAGCCCGGACTGAATGCACTGCAGACGCTCCCCTGTAAACGGTGTTAACAGATCTCAGACAAACGGAGATTATTACGCTTCCACGTGTGTCTGTGTCGGCATTTATGCTTTCTATTCATCGACACCTCAAAATGTTCCACTGTAAACAACTAAAAAGCAGTTTAAATTGACAGGAGAGCTAATAACGTTAGCAGCATCGCTAACGTACGCAGCGTTCGTTCAGTTACATTGTGATGCGTTCAGGCTCTGGTCAGTGAAAAAGGTGTATTTGGCGAAGGTAAATTCTAAGGTTATCATGATGCTTTTAATTGTAGACTTGTAAAGTGTAGTTTCGGTGAATAACTTATATAATAACTGACTAAATCCAGTTGTTTGAAGGAGATGTTTTCACATATAAATATAAATATATAAAATAGATACGAGATGTGAATTATGAGCTGTTTAACTTTCTAACATTAGCTCTAACCATCTTATTATACATCAACCACTATAGATGACAAAGTAGAAGGAAAACATTTAGAGTTTTTGATAGTTAACACTGACATAGAGCGGTTAATATGATTTTTAGGATGGTGCAAAAAAAAGAAAGTCTGGAGCCTTGTAGACCAGCTGCTACAACAAAACACCAAAAACAATCTGTGTCTGCCAATATGGATGGTCTATGATCGGCTATTGACATCAGCGGAAAAAATGTATATTCTCTCGTTTATGCCTTTAAACCCATAAAAAAATGATATTGTATTTGAATTAAAATGGTTTCAGGCCTCCACCAAGCAGAAGTTGCAGTTACAGTTTATGTCCAAAATATCATCACCTCATCATTTCAACCTCTATAGACGTTTGTGAAATTGTCATATTTAGCATGTGAATTCATGAGTTATGGCCAAAAAGGTCCCAGTCAATCAGGTCATCCTTAATCTAAGGTGTTTGTTTGGCTCATATTTGAGGAAACTCTGTGAGAGATCGTGTTCACGAGAATGGACCGGACGTACAGACGACCTGAAAACATAAAGCCTCTGGCCACCGATGTCGATTAAAAAAAATGAAACTAAATTATTATATAAAACATTCTCATATTGCGCATTAAACTGAACACAAGTTAAATGTTTTCCTGATACTCATCCTAATGTCTGAGGGCTTTAGTGAATATTTTAGTTTACTATGATTTGTTCACAATGAAGATTAAAACAGTCAATATATTGTGCAGCATTCAATAATCAGTCACATGACTCCCAGAGAACCTGACACCAGCGTTCCCATCAGACTCCATCAGGACGTCTCGTCTGTGATCTACATGAAGAACATTCTGTGCTCGTTATGAAGTGCTGTTGTCTCCACGGTGATTCAGCTGCTCATTTCCTGTTTGTACGCTTCTATAAATAATCTCTGACGTGATTCAGTCGTGGAGAATGGGATTAAATTATTCCAGTCGTAGTTTATCTGCGCTCCCATCGTCAGCGGTGTCTGGCTGTGAACACGGATTGAGGGATCGGACCCACGGCTTCTCCTGCAGCAGCCTTTTACTAGTTCAGATAGAATATTCGAGTATTTGAGTCCTCAACTGGTCGGATTTTAAAGGTCTGTTCCCGTCCTTCCAACTGCAAACAGTTAGATCTACAACCAGACCTGAAGCTGTGCATCCTATAATAACCATGCTCTGTAGGAATAGTTTGGTTATGCAGCATGTTTAAAATGAGCATTTTGGTCCATTTCATTACAATTTAAATTACTTTTTTATGATTATTCGCATAATATTTACAGTCAGAGGATTAAAACCTTCAATTATTATTATTTTATTTTAATATCCTATTTATTATCTTACACTCCTGATCCGACCCACATGTTCTTTGTTTTAGAACTGAACCTGGAAATGAGATTAAGAGAAAATAGAGTACTCAACCAGATGAAGGAATCTGATTTGAGTATTCGTAGACAACGGTAGTTTCATCATAAATGAAGCTCAGCATATCTTCGGTGAATCTAAATACACTTATTGTACATTAGATCTTCATCTATTGATTCTTTTCTTGATAAGTTTAAAATCATTTTGTGTATAAAATGTCAGAAAACAAACAAAGCTCAAAGTAAAGTCTTTAAACCCCCAAAGATCTTCAGTTCTCTGTCACATCAGACAAAGAAAAGCAGCATGAGAGAAGCTGGATCCATGAAAAAAAGGACGCATGATAAATAAATAATCAAAAATGTGTTGCCGATATATTCTAACGTTCTCTTCCTCGTCTCCGTGTTGTGAAAAGGTTCTGGAGCTGCTGAAGGTGGCGTGGATGCGGCGCCTCATCTTCACCGTGGGGACGTCCAGCACCACCGGAGAGCCCGACACGGTGGTGTGGAACGGCATCCACCACAAGACGGAGATGATGTCCAACATGTCGGGACACGGATACCCGGACCCCAACTACCTGGACAATGTTCTGTCTGAGCTGGCGTCTCAGGGCGTGACAGAGGACTGCTTCAAGCCTCCGGCCGGCGTTGGCGGCGGTGGTGGCGGCGGCGGCGGCAGCTAGGTCACAGCTCTGAGCTTCACGCTGCAGAAGGTCACAGAGGTCAAACCCACCTCTGTGACCTTCTGCAAAACCTCCGTCTGTTCTTAAATTAATTCTGCACAAACGAAGCGGGAGACGTGAGCGAAGCGAGAAGGTCCGGAGGCCTCGATGGTGGCGGTTCATCCTCCGCTACATTCCTGCTCATCACTTATTCTGGAGACTGAGCGTCATCACTCTGAGCCTGTGCGTGTTTTTTATTTCCAGCCTCCTCTGTCTCCTCTTTTGTCCGGTTACCATGAGAATGGCAGCTCATGTTGGGGATGAAAGTCTCTCATTAAGCACTTTAGTCCTGACGGTGCATTTAGCTGAAACGTGTGATTTCTCCCCGTTAACCCTCTGAACCCCAAACTGTTTCGGGGGAGGGGGGGGGCGTTTCTTTTCGCTCCGGTCACATTTTCATATCTGTGGCCTTGAATTTAACTGCAATATTAACGTCTTGAACCTCTATGGAAACAGCAGAACCACGGCTAGAAGTAGAGAGGACTCAAACATGTCTCTAGTGAAGAATAACAACCTTACAATGCTATAAATCATTAAACAAAAAACAAGTTGAACTACTTTGATAATTTATTTAACAAAAATTGGAAAACACTGGAATCTATATATCCAACATGTTTAAGTGTCCACAAGTGTTCACAATGTTGGAAATAAATATGGAGGCTCTAAGTGCTATATATTGAATTATTTACATTTTACAGCCTCTCCTCTCCTCTCTGCTCTGTGTGCAGCAGTCCAAGTTTCACAGATTTGTTGTCACATGACTGTTGGTCTCAGATGAATCAATCATGGCTTCTTAGTTGCGTTGAGGAGCTCAGAATTAAATGTTTTTAACAGAATCTGGTTAAAGCAAACAGTTTATGTTTAGCACATTTTAAAATGAGACATGTAGAATAACAAAATTTAGGTGAAATATCACAATTTGAAGGTTAGCTTCGGTGGCTTTTTCTGACGGTAGCATTTGTCCCACATGATGTGTTCAAGGACCAACAGAAAGATGAACATCTGACAATAACGAGCTCTGATAAACGGTGTAGTTTTGGCGGTTGTTTAAAGAAAAACATGCTTTTTCATCGGCTGGTTTTGGGGTTCAGAGGGTTAAAGGTCAGTGAACTGGTTTCAGATTGGGAGGTTATGCAATTAAAGTGTTTCTGCTGAAAAAAAACCTTTGTGTTTGGCACAAAGACACTGAAACTTCTGGTAGCAAAGTGAGTTTATATATTAGCCTATCTGATGAGAAGAGGCAAGACTTAACTGATGTAAAATAAATTAAAAAAAAACCATAAATGAAACAAAAAAAAAAAGCCAGTGGAGGAGAATGCAGCTGTTTTGTTTCTAACATTGAACACTACTTCTGATCGGACCATCTGTTGTGATTTGACTCCAGAACATCGTTTGATAAGCAGATGTTTAATGCACTCACATGGTGATTGGTCTGTTTTGAATTTGCAGTAACTGTGCCCAGGGGCCTCTCTGTGCGAAGGGACAAGGTGACTTCGTATATTTAGCTCCACGACCTCATTCCTGTTTGTCCAAACAGATGGGAAGAACCGCAGAGATATTAAAAAAAAAGAATAAAAAAAAAAAAAAGGCTGAGAAAATGTGACAATCAAGGTCATCGAACTCGTCTTGATTTAAACGAGACACACGGCGCCGTGGCGGCGAGCGTTTCAATGTTCAACTTCCTGTATCGATGTGCGTTCTTCTGCTCACAGAGCGGCAGAACAGACGAACTGAGTCCTGACATGTATAACAAGAAAATAAATAAAACAACGTCTGCAATAAAGAAATAATGCAAAATGAATCCTGACTCTTCATTTTATTCTTTAGGAAGAAATGTCTTCAGCTGGCGGAGGGAACGCTGCAGTGGTGTTTTCATCTGGGTCATAAAACATTTGTGGGCCTTATGATTCAAAAAGCCTCCTCGGGTTCTCCTGGGGACGTTTAACGGCCTCATATGTTCATTACATGATGTAATAAATATATGGACCCGTTAACACTCGTCTCTCACAGGTGATTTGTTCTGTTAATCAAATGTGTCGTGACTTTGTTAATCAATCAGTTTCCTCATGACTTCATATTGTTTTCTGTTTTAAAGTGCTTTTAAAAAATGTTTTTAATGTTTTTGGCACTTAATAGATAAAAAGGGGCGGAACTAAGAACAACCAAACACTGAATTAAGACATTTTTAGGATTTTCTTTTTTAGCAAAATAAAAAGATATTAAATGTTTTATTTTCCAATCAAAAAATAATCCAAAGTTGTTTTTGTTACAGAGCTTTTTCTTCATATCTATCCCAAATCCTAAATTTGAAAATTTCTGGAGCAAACAGATTTTGTTCCAGAGTTTCAGAAAACATTTGACTCTTTGGTTTATATATATATTTCCCAGTAAACATTCCCAACGTGTCCCAGTTTATTTGAGTTTATTTGACTTGTTGCAGCGTTTGTGAAAGACGTGAACATCAAACCTTCCACTGAAGAAACAATGAAAAAAAGAAACTCCCAACAAAATGAAAAGTGCAAGGCAACACATTTTATTTCAAAGGCCTAATTGGCGTTAAGGTACAGCATTATTAAATATGGTCATCGCAGTAATAACATACCATTCTTTCCTTTACATGATACATTCAGGCTGACTGTTAAATGACATATCTTACATGTTAATGCGGTGCTAACAGAAAAAGGCTGTGAACTGAAGCTCTGGTGATTTTTGACGTTCTACCGTGTCGAGTCCGTTTCATCTCCTTTAATGTTTTTTTTTAATTTCCTTTAATTAAGACACTTCATTAGCTGCTGTTTCATCTGATTCCAGCTGCTTCCTGTTGTCACTCAGAGACCGGTAGCGTCTGTGTGTTAGTGTTAGCTGAATAACGGAATCATGTATTTTACATCCCTGCACATAATGTTATATTTCAATAAATATAATAAATAAAAAGTACAAATATCTGAATATTATGGAACCAGATTGTTTTTCAAAGACATAATGTTGTTGTTGTTGTTGTTGTTGATGTTGTTGTCAGTCATACATTGCGACCAGATTCCGGATACAGCGACGTGACTCAGTGGATGGACAAAAACGTTAGTGACGTCTTTATCTTTGCAGAAAAAACAAACAAAAACAAACGATGTTGCCGTGGTGATCGGCTTTAGAAGGAGAGTGACTGCTGCCTCGGAAAAGGAGCTTTTGATCCGCGTACATTCTGCTGATCCTCATCGTGTCTCTGTACTCAGTCAGTTTGTTTCGCCTCTGACAAAGTGTTAGTGAGGCGGAGAGGTGAGTCGCGCTCCGGCAGACTCCTCCTCCTTTCTTCCTCTGATGCTGTGGTTCCAGGTCCGTCCTTCAGTAGTTGACTTTCCCAGGAACCTGCACATTCACCCCGCTGTAGTCCACCATGTACATGGGCCACTGCTGCAGACAAACACAACGAGGGAGGAAGAGTCAGAGGTTAGACGTGCTTTTAATATTTGGTCTGAGAGGATTTAGCTAAAGATTACACTCAACATTAAGTGGCTTCAAAATACATTTTCCCACTTTCAATCCTGTGTCCCAGTTTTTATTGTTCATTCATCTCTTGTTAGATATCATCTGCCCCGAGATATAGAAGCAGAAATGTTGAATATGGCTTTGGGACGACCTCGCAGAATCACAATCATCTCTTTAAATCGCTTTTTTTGATGTGATGTCTTCTCTTTACTGCTTTATTATTTATTTTTTTCTTATTTAGATATTTCTATTTTATTTATTATTATTTTTTATTATTATTTATAAATATATCCATTTGTTTTGTTTTTTAGTTGTTCTTATTTTTTGGGTTGGTTTTATTGTTTCATCTATTGTTCTGTTTTGATTAAAACTCATTCTTTTACAGACTGTCTTTTATGTGATTATTCTTTACTGTTTCATTGCTTTATTTTATTATTTTTATTATTATCTTATTTCTTTATTATTTTATTTCTATTATTTATTTCTATTATTTTATTTTTTATTATTACATTTTTTATTAATTTGTTTTTATTATTGTATTGATTATTTTTTATTGTTTCATCTATTGTTCTGTTTTCTCAGAGTTTAAATGTAACCTGAGTTTGTCTTGCTTTTATTTCACTGTTTTTGCTTTGTTTGTCTGTACATATACATATAAATAAAGTTATTATTATTATAATTTTATTCCAAATATTTGTAAAAGAAAAAAGGAGAGTATTTTACATCAGATCCTCGTCTTTTCTCTTCTGTAAAAACTGTTTAAATGCTTGATGAGTCTCTTAACAAAACAATCAGCGCTGCATCTATAGTACGATTCATTCTGTACAATAATTAATAAACAGAATATCACCAGATGTTTCTAAACAAACACGACCCTATCCACCTGCTTTAAAACATCACATGACCTCAATCATTCTTCCCTCAGACTCACCATCACTGGAATCTGATTGGTTGATATCAGGTCGGAGGAGGCGGGGACTCGGCTGCTCTCCTGGACTCTCTTGCGTTTTCGCCGGTTGGTCGAGGTGTCTGTTGTTGCTGGAGACACAAAACATTATTGTTTTACTTCCCCGTGGTTTTAAAGATCAGAGCTCTACGTCTGGACTGACGTGATGAAGTCCAACACCTACCTGTGTTACAAGGCTGACTACAGATTTCTGCAAAAGGCCTGTGAGAGAAAAAGACCAAAATAAACTTCAAAAACAAATATATTCCTACGTCTTTGCCTCCGTCCTTTCATCATAGCTTAACCGCCTCAACGTCAAAATATTGTTCACTATTTCAGATTATTTACATTTACTGCAGAGGAAGATTTATTCCCTGACATCTCAGAGGCTGGATTTAAACCCCAAAGCATAAATAAACCATAATGAGCTTAACCAAGGAGAAGCAGAACCCCCTAAACACAGCGCGGTGGTGACAGCTGGCATGCTGCTGAATATTCAGGTTGCTCAAACACTCACTGCAGCTGGCTCTTGATGCTGAATGTTACTTTATCTGCGGCTTGAAGGATTTTCTCCAGGCACACGATGTCGTAGGTGTTGGGGTTTCTGAAGGGGATGTCGTCCGGAAGGCCGCCGACCTCCACGGACTCCGGACTGCCGCGGATCAGCTTGTAGGGGACCACGACGGAGCGGTCTAAGCCCAGACCCTCGCCTGAAGAAAACACAGAAATTAAGCTTTTTGATCATCTGAAAAGAGAAGCTTACAGGAGGACACAAAGGGATACATGCTGGTTGTTTTTCCTGACAGCTCTGCTCAAAAATAAAACATAAAAATACATATTCCTTTGAAATGATATGCTAAATGTGCATTTTGTGTCTGATAAAAGTCCCTTTTCTCTTTTTATTGTCTCACATATTTAGCTTGGACTACATTAATGTTCATTTAAGTAATTTGGGAAGCTAACAGTAGCTTTTTATCTCATGTTAATAAGAACAGAATGACTATGTTTAATGGAAAACATTTAATTGTGCGAGTCTATTCACCGTATTTCTTGTTGAACAGCTCCTTGACCTGCTCTCGGAGGACTACTTTCTCTCCCATGCGGTTAATGTCGTCATCATCTGTGAGAAGAAGAGAATCTCCGTTAAATAAAGTCCCTGAAGAAGCAACGACAGGAAAATGTTGCGAAAGAAGATGTTCCACTCACCACTTATGGAGGCGTAGGCCTTCTTTAGTAAAGTGACACGTCGAGGTGCTGTAAAAACGATGAGTGATGTGTTAATATTACTTCATTCATATTAGTTTTCTGTTATTTATTGAGACTTTATGATGAGACTAATTCTGTTCTCACCTGGTTTTGGAATGAGTCCTTGAAAAGGTCTGCAAAGAACAAATAGAGTCATGTTTAAGGTTTAACAGATGTAACTAGAGAGTAGCCCTCTGTGTTATATGTAATAATATGAATGTGACATGTGCAGGGCTTTTATTGTGAAAGGTAAGAAAGGAAGGAGTGGATCTGGTCTGCCCTAAAAGGAGTACTAAAGTTCACCGTCTTGGTTCAGCCTCCATGTTGTTGTTTTATAATTCTTATAAATATAAATGTAACTTCTGTCTGGCAGCGACAGAAAACACGTCGCAGGTGTTGAAGTGGTCACATGACCGGGGATCCCCACCTGGTGATGGTGAAGTTGATCTTGTCGGCGACCGCCAGGATCCTCTCCAGGTTCTGGGAGCCGAAGGTGCAGGGCTTCCTGAAGGGGATGCCGGGGGGGAGGCCCTCGATGATGACCGAGTCCGGGTTGTTCTTGATCCTCTTGTAAGGCACTTGGACCGGGTACTTGATGCCCAACGCCTCGCCGTACTTCCTGTTGAACAGATCCTGGACCTGTTCTCGCAGCGTGTTGGCCAGGTCGATGCGGGACAGCTTGGACTCCAGGCACTCTGGAGAGGAGACAAGAGGACACTTTATTTAATTTAATCTTTATATATCTCCATTCTTTAGAGTGCTGCTGTAGTCACACTGTCTAGTTCTAAAAGTGAGAAGTGATAAACGTCATAGTTTGACCTGAACGTACCTGAGAAACCGGGTCTCTTGGATCCGGCTGCAGAATCCTCCGTTAGCAGTGCTGCATCGTTGGCGTCCAACTCTTTGGAAAAAACAACATTTAAAAAAAGTCTTTGATTTTGACGCCTCTTAAGATTTACTGGCAACAACAAACGTTAAGAGCGCCTCCTTGTTCCAGCAGCTGGGCTTTGTGACAAATAAAATCAAAAGGAAGAGATAGCTGCAGGAAAATCCCTGCAAGGACTTCTTAAAAATAGCTCATGAACTGGATTTAACCTCCTGGTTTCAAGTGTTCAGAGGACAGAGAAAGTAGCATCTCTAAAGCTGCATTATTAACTTTCCAGATGGAGGAATATTCTCTCACAGCCTCCCTTCTGTCTGCTCAGATACTTTATCTTCAGAGCTTTTAATACTACAATCTGTGGAATGAGGACATCCTCTTAAACTGTTTACTGCAGGCGCAGCAGAATGAAGGACGACTCTGCTGCTGTGCAGAAGGTTAGATGTTACCGATGCAGCATTCAGATACTGTGAACAGAGAATCAATTCACAGACCAGTCTTACTTATTCAATGAAACATTTCTAACACAATGAACCCTGGAGCAACTGCATTGATCCACAGAGAATCACACCCTTGAACCCTGAAGCATCATGGTTAATGTAGTGCTCTGACTTGCACAAAGTGGTTTTATATCACTCATTTAACTGCAGAAGGTTGTGTTGTTGTTGTATTTTAGGCCACTCTGAGTGTATCTCAGCCTGAATTTGATGTCATTTTTAAAGTTATTTACATTTAAATACATAATAATATAGGATGAACATACCTGGATCACAGATGGGCATTGAAGGCATCTCTTGTTTTACTTGCTCGGTTAGCAGCTCAGGCCTGGAGACGAACAGAAAGAGTTTAAGAGTTATTACAATATCAGCAAAGTGGTGAATGAATCATAAGTTAAAGTGTCAACAGCTCTTAGAAAGAAAGTTACGTTGCACAACAGCTGGATTTTTGCAATATCACGAGATCACATAGCACAAAATAGCCCATCTCATTGGTCTTATTGTCATGCATTTGTGTCCGGTAAGTCAGAGCACAGACCAATAAGAAACCTGTGAGGAGCTACAGGCAGAAAGGGGCGGGGCTTAGGTGTGTGAGAGACGACGCAGAGAGGCGACTGTTTGTTCTAAACCTTCTGAAGAAGTTAGAAGCTTATGCTGCATAAGCATCAGATCTATCAGAGTATTTCTTCATTGACATTTTAAAGCTAACTCTTGACAAAGTAAACACTGATCTGCTTCACTGATCCATCACCGAACAGAGAAAACAGATGGAATAAAAGTATTTATGTCCGTTACGGTCATTGTAGTAAAAGAGCCTCGTACAAGAAGATTCATTTTTTGGAATAAAACTTTTGAATAGAATAAACAAAGTTATAATCAACATAAAAATTGCCAAAACTACACGTTTGTAACAGAAAGAAGATGTAAAACCTTTCATAAATGGCGGATTCTCTCATATTTCCAACAGTCCTTGAACACATCTCTTGTGACAAATGCTTCCTTTACATTACATTACAGTCATTTAGCAGACGTTTTTATCCAAAGCGACTTACAGTCAGTAGTATATTACATATCATTCACACAACTTGGGGTTAAGTGTCTTGCCCAAGGACACATCGACTGCCGAGGCCGGGTATCGAACCACCGACCCTCTGATTGGAGAACTACCTTGCTCTCCACTACGCCACAGCCGCCCCACTTTAGAAAAATAAACCAAAACTCAGCTAAAAATTGTGATATTTCATGAAAAACATTGTATTCTACAGAAGTAGTAGTGTTAATAAAAGGATGTACTTTGCACCTGAAATGATACACAGTACAATATACATAATAATTATAAAGTACTTTACACTTCACCTGCAGATTACTGCACTCGCTCTCACCTTTTGATGACAAACTGGATCTGACTGCTAGCAGCTAAGATCTTGCGCAGCTTGCCCGCTCCGAAGCAGTTGGGCCGGCGGATCGATATCCCCTCGGGCAGCCCGCTGACGTACAGATCCTCCGGGTACATCTGGAACTTGGAGTAGGGAACCGTGGCGGGTTCAGGGAGGCCGAGAGCGTCGGCTGAGGAAGAGGAGACGGTGATTTATATATTCTACACGCTTTTATATTCTGTGTTGTTCTCTGGATGTTTTTAGTGTCTGACATCGCAGCAGCATTTTATCTGTAGTCCATGTTTCTATTCTAAGTAAGACTCCTAAATCTTTTTCATGCTCAGACTAATTCTGATGTGTTAAATCATTTTTAATAACTATGAATAGACTATAAAAGCTAAACGTTTCACTTGCTGTGCACAGAGGTCGTTCACTTAAAGGATGAACTTCCTGCCTTTGTATGAACGGGGGGTTTGAAGCTCCGCCTCTGCAGGTCACTTACCGTACTTGATGCTGAAGAGGCTCTCCACTTGTCTCCGAAGCTGAAGGATCATTTCACCAATGTCCTCCACCAGACTCCCTGCTACGAGAGACAAACGTAAGAAAAACATTCACACCCGGAGCATGAGGAGAGAGTTACTACGGGAGGGGCAGCTGGGTTAGGGGGGGACGTAACTACTTCTCCCCTTCGCCATCTTTGTTTTGATAAATATCCACCTGACCTGCACTGACCTTCAATGACAAACTGACTGTGTGGTGTATGAATCAAAAGGGACCGTAACAAATGGACACAAGGAAAGAATTATGGATCAAAAATGGGGTTAAAAAATGAAGTAGACAATGTGTTCAGAGGTGGATGTGATCACAAATTAACTGAGCTGCACCTGAAGTAAAAGCAAAATAAATCAGTTTTGTCATAACTACAAGCTCAAAATATAAGTCCAAGAAAGATTGTAGAATTTATCTAATTTTAAGAATATAAAAATAGCATTTATGTGGAACTTATGTCGGTACCTTCAGAGGATCTTCTGATGCTCTGAGATGTCGAACTCGGTGACAGAGCTTCAGCTGCAGGAAGAAAGACAAACATACAGCTGCTTTCAAACAATTATACAACAAAGAATTCAAATATGTGATTTAGTATTAAGGAAAATAAATGTCTTAGTGGTTGTCTGTTGACGGTTTTTTATTGGCTTTGGGAATTAACAGTGGAGATTGCGTGTAAAAAGGCTAAAGGCGTCTAATCGGAGCTAAACTTTTAACTGAAGTTTAATGCAAGAAGTAAGAATAAGGAGAAAGGAGTCACTGACTGACAATGATTTATTCTGTTATCTGGAAATGCTGTCTGCCTTAGAGGGAGATCCTCACATCATCTGCATATATAGAGCCGTGAACTCTGTTTGATTTAGTTATTTGGGCAGTAAATAGCCTGAAACATGACTTCTTCAGTGTGAAACTTCTACTACTGCAGACAGATCTTGGCTGAATCCAGCATAGATATTATTTTACTACATATAATGCAAAATAGCAGCAAATAAATACTTGAAAAAAAGAGCTTATAACAGCACATAACTCTAAATGTGACATTTTCTGCACTTACCTTCATTGTCTTTCCTTTAGTGGTCATTTGTGAAAGAAAAGAAAACTTAAACAAAGCACAAATCAAATCAACAAAATAAAACAAAACGCCTTCTAAAAGCATCGTATGCTAAAAGATCACATTGAGTAGACTCTTCACTCTGTAGTGTTATAGCACTATGTCCAAATGTTGAAAACAATGCCTCATTTATATGTTAATATATCTTATTTTATTACGAAATAATACATGGTGGTCCAGGATATTTTGTGGTACTTTAAAGTAGTTTAATCGATGCTTTGAAATATGGCAACTACCCAATGATTTGTTACACCGTTCTTTAACAATTATTGAATGCTTCAGCACAAAGACAGCTTAAAGGGTCAGTTCACAAATAATTCTGCTGTTGAATTGAATGTTTTTTGTGGTCTTCAGAGAAATTAAATCAAAAGTATCTGCTTGGTTAGATACCAGGAGGAGAATATGTTTGTAATTTTGAGGGGGAACCAACTCTTTAAAGTGAATAATTGCAAAATAAATGAATAACTGCAACAGTGCTGTTTATTAACGCCTAACAAATGAGGTTTATAAAGAGAGAGAAGTCTACTCAGATGTCTTGTCTTTGGTTTCTAAAGGTGAACAGTTCCATGTTAGAGAGAGGAAGGATCTGGGAGCATTTAAAGGATGTTTGAGGAGCAGCTTTGTCTCTCTAATACATCTCTAATCATTCATTGGGACTACGGGACAATCTGGAAACATGCACCGTGCATCAGTAACAACCTGAATGGCAACACTGACCAAAGGTGAACGTTTCTGCTGATGCATGGTGCCTTTCACAGAGGAGAGAAGAGCTACAGTGGGCCAGAGTTTGGGGGAGTGGGGGGGGTTCTTAAAGTTTGGAGGGTTTCAAAGCTACGAGTGGTTGGGGAGGTTTTGGTCGTGGGGAAGGAAGTGGGAGAGAGGAAGAAAAGAATCGGAGAAAAGTGTTTTCATACGTGTGGCAGCTTATTTAACTCCATAAAAAAACATCCAGAGAGTGTTGGGTGGCATCGGGTGGAGCTGGCGTTCCAGGGGCTGCGGTGAGAAAGGAGGTGGATGAAAAAGGAGGCGGGGGCTGAGGTTACCTGCGTGGTTTTCCGGTTGGTGATGGGGAGCAGTGGGAGCAGTGGAAGCAGTGGAAGCAGTGGGAGCGGCGGGGAGGCCGTGGTTGGACACGCTGCTGGCGGGACCGGCTCGGACACAGACTCGCTGGGCTCCTCTCCACCGGTACTGGCGTCTGATGAAACAAACACCAGCTTTTTACAACGTTTCCACTCTCAAATACCTCCTGTGCAGTTTTTGATATTTCCTGAATAATTGGTTTTTTTTTTTTTTTTGGATTTACCACTGACATAGTTTAAGACAAAGCTAAAAAACAGATGTGTGTTGGAAAATTTCCCAGACTGTGTGGACGACCAAAATACATCGTATCACATTGTAAAGCTTCAGGAAGGATTTGAGTAAGTTTGCCTGACGTATATTTGACAAACTCATCATCATCATTGAAGTCTTTAAAAAAGCTAAACTTATGCTGCGTCCAGAATCCCACACTGTGCATTATATACTCAGTATGTGTACTACTGCTCGTGTGAATAAACACAAGTATGTAACACTTTCAGTCGCACTGTAATCAGCAAGTCAGTTCCTGCCAGTCTTGTTGCCAGTTGGAGAGGCGTAACCGTGGTAACACCCTGCCAACCCCATGTGACCAACAACAATTTGAGAGAATCATAAAATCTGAACAAATTAAAAATATATATTGCTTCAAATTGAAATGTATTTGAGCTGCACGCCACCGTCTGTTTAGACAACTGTTGTCACTAGCAGATTGCATTGTGGGATATTAATGCAGGCGTAGAGTCCTGCAAATAGGACATATAAGATTTCATACGAAGGTTTGGGACATACTATTAATTTCACTTACTGTCTAAGAGGACTAACAATAAAGCAAAAACTTTGCATCCAGCTACAAAGACCCTTAACCTGAAGCTTAAGCATGTAAGAACCAAAAACCTTGTGTTTCCATTGTATTTTTAGATATCCTTTAAAGAAACATTACCCGATGGTCGGCCTCTCCCTGAAGAGAGCTCTGATATTATCGTTGGACAAACAAGCTGCCTCCTTTATTCTGTTTCTTTAAAGTTCTGCACACCTACCTGGCACAGTGACTTGAATGATGTCCCCATCTGGAGGCTCCGTTTTAATCCTTTTCAGAGGAATGCAATCTCCTGAAGGACCTGCGGGGATCGAACAGTTCCCATCAGAGCGAGGCGGTGTGTTTTATGGCTGAGTTAAACAGATTTAAAGTAGGTGACAGAGAGTGTTTGAACTGACCGGACTACAAAAACATGATGGGACATTGTCCTCAGAAGCTCCAAAGGACGTCTAACATTGCTTTAAAACTTTAACTTTAATCTTTTGTTTCATCAGACTGCAAAAATAAATATGAACAAAAAGCTTTAATAATGCAGAAATGCTTTAATTTGCACATACCTGCTTCACAGTCAGCCAAGGGACTCACGCATGCACTTGCTGATCTGTGAGATTAAATAAAAAACACTCAGGTGACTACAAAATTACAAAACTGGTGCATTAAAAATACATAAGCAATCGGGTGGTGGGACACAAAAATAGCTCATGGGTGCTAACTTTATGAAAACACTTCATATAAGAATACTTCACCCCAAAATGACCATTTGTACCAATGCTGATGCGGAAGTTCTTAAAGCTGCATTCTCTCTAGTGTCCATCAGGGGGCGACTCCTCTGGTTGTATAGAAGTCTATGAGAAAATGACTCTACTTCTCTCTTGATTTATTCCCTCAGTAAACATTGTAAACATGAGTTTATGGTCTCAATCTCTAGTTTCAAGTCTTCTTCAATACAGCATGATGTTCATTTAGTAAATGATGCTCCATTTAGAGTCAAACAGACCATAAAGCAGGGTATGCTTTAGGGCGGGGCTACACACTGATTGACAGGTCTCTACGTCACTCCTCCTCAGTCCAAATATGGTTACTTTCATTCATTTGTTGCAAAAAAGTCAAGTTTTTGGCAAAGATGCATGTGTTTGGGACGTAAGGAACATAAATAAAGAGATAAATGAGACTTGATTAATGCTGAATGAGTTTTGTGAGAGTTTTAAACAGATGTTATGATATAGTTTTGCTGTTATTAAACGTGGCCCAATAAATCAAGACTCTTTTCTGTTATTTGATTGAACCTTTTCTTCAAAATTCAAGGTAAGTCAGGGAGGGTTACTGATATATAAATTATCATTTTGTTGGTGTTGTATTCCTTTAGATTTCGAATCATCTGAAAATCTAAGTTAACTAAGCAACAACAGGCTGTTATTCTGAGATTTGAGGTAACCTGCGTCAGTTGATTTATATATTGAATCATATTCATCAACATGTGAATAAAGGGCTGTCTCTTAAACTAAGCATATCACAGCTGGTGATAAATACAGTATATATATATACATATATAAACAGTTTCATTCAGTCCACACTCAGTAATTCCAGTTCTAAATGAATACAGTCTGGCCTTCATGCCCTGATCTCATATCTCTGGGTTACAAACTAAATGTGTGTGTGGGCTGTTCTCTGACCTGCTGCTGTGAGGATTGCTGATCGGCTCGGCTGTCGTGGGCGGGATGCTCAGATTGTCGAGGAAGCCGTCTTCGGGCATGGAGCCCGGGTCATGCTTCCCCTCCTCCCTCGCAATCTTGCCAGCAGCTTCAGCAAACAAGACAAGAGAAGATAAACAAACATCTTTGAGCTGTAAAAAATATTTAAATAAACACTTGACGGAGCAGTTTTCCGGTAGCCAGTTACTCTAATTAATTGTCAAGATCTCAAATAATGTGCGGCTGAATGCTGGGCTCACAAAACACACATGAAATCCTACCGAAATAATGAGATTTTACCCAGAGTTCCCTTTGACAGGATGTAGATGATTTTCCATCTAAAGTAGCTCTAATATCGTCTCATAAGAGTGCATTATTTTCAGCTAGTTGTACATAATAAACTGGGAATTTGCCTGCAATATGGACACCAGTGTGGTTCTTTATGATGAATGTAGCCTGTGGAGATTTAGAGTTGTTTCAATACCGATACCAGTATCAGAAATCTCTCTGATACAGCCTAAAATGCTGGATTGGGTATCGCCAAGTCTATCAGATATCACGTTATTTATCACGTTCATTTAAGCTAAACAGAAACACAAAATACACTAACTATGTGCTGTTACATGCTCCTTTCATTCAAGTATTAATTGTTTCTGCACATTAGAATCAGAAACGGTTTATTTACGAGTACGTTTGCACATATAACGAAAATTTACAATAAAGTATGATAAACCACAAAAAATTAAGAGTAAAAGGAGTCTGTTATTAAAGTATCAAGTGTGTATTTAAGTGAAGAGTTTAGCAGGGATATGTACAATTTATTTAAGTTTGTGCAAACCAGTAATACACGCCTATTTTCATCCTGATTATTCTACATTGTGAACAAAAAATCTGGGTTTAAATCTGCAGAAGCAGAGTTAGTTAACATTAATGGAGGTTGCATTACGATGCGTTCAAGTTCCATTCAGTAAAAATAAGCATTTGGTGAAGGTTAAATTATGTTATCATAATGTCTTTAAAAGCTGTGGGCTAGAAATTTGAATAAATCATGTTGTTTGAAGATGTTTTTACAGCAATATGAAATAAATATTAGAGATGGAATCATGACCTGGGATTTTTGTTTTTATCGGACTGGTATCGGTATCTGCAGATACGCAAAGACATAATATTCAGTCTAGAAAAGGGAGGTAAACTGTTCTAAACTATAGAACAAAATAAAAACTCTTCTCCCAGTTTGCTTTGACTATTCTAGAAAGACTGGAACATTTTAAAGTATAATCACAGACAGTGGCGTGAGAAGCCATGAAGAGACAGATCAGCAGCGTTTCATTAGTGAAGCCAAATCACAGCTCATATGCGTGAGAAAATGGTAAAAAAAAGAGTATCTTACCAGTAAAAATCCTTTCATCAAACATTCTGGAATATAAAAAGAAAAGAAAATAGGCCATTAGTCAGCGAGTTCAAAGAGTGTTTCTGTTTCAAACTCCCGGGGCAAAAAGCTCATGATGCAGATCAGTGTACATGTGGAGGAAGACGTCGTTAATAGCTTTTTAACTGCTCTTCAAACAATCAGTCCCAGTCAAACCATCACATACATGAGTCATTTCTCTGTTTTCACTGAACCCCCCCCGACTAAAAATAACTGTCTCACTCTGGATGAAGCTTCTGCTCCGTCTGCCTCTGACACACTGCTCTCCTGCTGCGATCGTAATTAGTCTTCAGACACAACTGTCGTGTTTATTTACATTTATTTGAGAAATTGTTTGAGATTAAGATTAGACTTGTGGAACTTCTCGCTGTCGAAGAAGATCTCTCTCCTCTTTAGTGTATTTAATATCTGATTTATTAAGGCCAGATGTCCTTATTTTATCGTGGGAACTCTGCAGCCAAAGCTCATTAAACAACACAGCACCAAATGTGGATTAATGCCAATTAATAAAAGCCCACGCAAAAAATCTACTGTTTGAGTATCTTTTGCCTAATACGTAGCTGTTTGGGGAATTTTTTTTAAAGTTAAAGTGAATACTAAGGCTGCAAAAATCATAATCATGATTATGAAAACAAGATTACACAATGACTTTGGAAACATCATTCATTTAGCAAGAAGGAATTGTAGATTTTCAAGTTAAATGCATCAATCTGGGAGCAAAATTAAGAGGCTGGATCTATGAGGAACAAAAAGTGGGTTTCCGACATTTCAGAGCAGCATTTTGGAACTTCTTGTATTGCTGCTAAAGAAACAATATTTGTTACAAAAGAATAATAAAGCAGTGTTGCATCTTTTCTTAATTAATTCTATTTTTTCTCACAATATAATCAAAAAGAACCGATAAGAGTATCGATAAAATCTTCTCAAATCTCATAAACTGTCTTCGTACAAGACATTCCTTTTGAAAAAAGCCAATAGAAAATATATTTTTACACTGAAATAATACGTGTTTATTAGTATATAGAGCAGGGAAACGATATCCAAGTGTTCGAGACACATGTGGAAACGCATTCTACTGCGAGGTGTGAACTGACGCCTGTGATTGGATCACCCCAGGATGCACGTTAACACCAGATAACACGTTGCTCATTTTGGTGTTTTTATGGGATTTGTTGACAATAAGAAATATATACAAAAACACCACCCTTTTTCTTCAGGATTGTCACCTTGATAGCATGTTAGTGTTTTCATTTAACTCAAAGCTGAGGCCAATAAGATGTTTTATTTATGGATCAGAGTGTAAATTCTGAAGTTGCTTTCACTTGATAAAAAGTCAGGGGATCACCAAAGTCATAAAGATTCATCTCTTTGTGACCATGAATATTTTTGTGCCACATTTAATCCATCCATTTCCTGTCAAGATAATATTTCACTTCGGACCATATTTGGTTTTAAAAAACACTCCATCGAGTGTTGAGCTATCTGCATTTTGAAACTGCTCATAACATGGATTTAAAATGTGGTCGTCATTACACGCAAAATCATCTGTGCATAATTAAAAGCAAGGCTGCAGCTTTAAACGAGGTTCCAGTTGAAGCTGCCAACCGTTATAATTAACCACCAGTTTGTTTTAATCTAACACAGCCTGTCAACAAAGAGCATGCCCACAAAAACAGAACATCGAGGCCGTGCATCTGGAACATCTCCCAATGACAATGGGAATGTGATGCAACTCTGAAATGAATCACATTTTCAATCTTTTCCCCCTAATTCTATTACCACTAATGAGCTGCCTGCAGGACTGGGTAAAATATGTGCTATCTGAAAACAAGGCACGCTGGCTCATTTGAATCCGCTCAGACAAAACGGATGGCAGAGCGCCGCAATATGCTGGAGAGGGGGGGGAGTCATTTGGGACGTGAAATGGAAATGGTTTACCAGTCAGCGGGACGCAGCGTGCAGATGGTATAGGCTGGCTTATTATAAACCTTTCAAAATAAGAGCTTCAGAGGCCATTCTATACTGTTTGAGGTCGACAATGACATGGGTAAACTATAATCTGAACTACATCTCTTTAGGTTACCGTTTCACGATGAAGCGGATCCCGTGGCGCTCGTCCAGGATGCGTTTGAGTTTGGGAACTCCGTAGGTGCAGGGTCTCTTGAAGGGGATCTGGTCGGGGATGCCAATGATCTCCACGGCTCCTGGGTCGCAGGCGATTTTGCGGTAGGGGACAGGCACCATGTGATCCAGACCCAGGGCCTCGGCTGCAGGCGGAAGACAACAAAGCAACAAGGTTTGTTTCTGAAAGAATAGCACTTTAACTATAAGGAATAGTTTGTTATTCATCTTTATGCATTTGTAGCTCATCAAACGTGAATTTGCTTGAGGAAAAACATGCACACTCCATGTAAAGGTTTAAAGAAGTGAAGATAATTAAAGCTAAATGAGGAATTCAACTTTAAGGGGATGATAATCGGTGCTGTGGGCTTGGATATAAAAAGAAACCTGGTAACGGATCCCATGAGGCAAAATGTTTAATTGGTAGAGAAACACCACGGTGGTTGGATTTTGAATCATTTCGAATAAGAGACAAAACGATGTAAATATTTAAAGGAACTTGTAATGTGCTGGGGTTTTTTCTTCTAGTTGAGCTCTTTTTTTGAGGTAGGAATTAACAGTGTGTACATAAACATGTCTTGTGAATCACGGAGGAGAAGATGATCAAACCAAAGCACTGACCCCAATCCATCAACATCCATAGATACGCACAGAATCATGAAGCATGAACAACTGCTCGAGGAGGCGGGGATACCTTTAGTAATAAAACTGTGATACAGATGCCCCCTCAAAAAAAAACGAAATGCAAAGACAGACATGCTTACCATATCTGCTGTTGAACAAGATCTGTACACATTCTCTCAACGTGTTGATATCTTCAGTTTCCCGAATGAAAGAGTCCCATTTCTCTGCAGGAAAAAGAAAAAAACCTGTCAATGTTTGTGTAACAGAAAAACACGCTTCATTAGTTGAAAGTTATTGGAGCTTTAACATTCAAATGAGCTTTATTTCAATGTGAGTGCCAAGGAGCTGAAAGTAATCTGCTCCATCAACTCAATGTCTTCTTATGGGATTACTCTTGACATCTTAGTAGCTTAGCCCTAAATGGTTCAGGTTTAGTAAAGTTCAACCTTTGTTCCGTAAATAATGCTTGGCTGCAGTGTGAGCCTTCAAATCCAAGCAGGGCGAAGGAGAACAAATCCAAACCAAACACACTAAAAACCTCCTCTGGGACTGCAGATTTGAACTTCTATCCATATTTAGAATATTAATTTGTGACAACATATTATATCATAGTTTAGGCTGATCCTGCTTATAAATACTCCTTAAATTTGGTCATGAAGAGCGTAACAGTTAAAAAATAAACTTGTCAATTCTCTTTGTTGGTGTCAAAGTTTATGAACTTCATAAACATCTTTGTGTGCAGAAATTTCTTGTACTTAACAAACATAAAGGCAGATACCAATGTGTCTGTAATAAACGAATATAAATTGATATCATGCCCTACAACATGTGCATATGTTAAAGATATAACATCATATCACACTAGATCTTGATCTTAAAGGGATAGTTGTGATGTTTAGAAGTGTGGTTGTATGAGGTACTGCAGGAGTACCAGCTATGCACTGCTGTGGATATATTTAAGACACCTAAAAGAATCAATATCAGTTTAAGTGCACGCTATATTTAGAATATGTTCACCTCTTTACCTTTCTGTCAGAGAACTGAAGCTGTTATCAATGCTCTCTGCAAAGACACAACACTCCTTTGACAAAAACAGTGGTTTTACCTCACAGGACACAGGAGTTGCTGGTTTACAAATAGGTTTGTTTGGATGTGTTATTGTGTGACTTTGGTGTTTCTGAACAAACACTTTAAAACGCTAATTAACTAACTTACAGAGGCAGCGGTAGACCTGCGACTCCTCTGTTCTGCGAGGTGAAAAATAACTGTTTTTGTCAAAGGAGTCTTGTGGAAAGAGAGCAAAGATAACAGCCTCAGTTCCCCGTCAGAAAGAGCTGTATAGGGGCAACGTACAGCAGTAGAAATATTATAAATGTAGCGTACACCTAAACTGATATTGTCCACAGACGTACATTGCTTTACTCCTGTTTGTTTCTCCGAAGGTGATACAATGACTACGGAGAAGGACCTCATAACCTCACCTAAAAACACCTTTAAATCTCATAGCATACTTTTTTAAAGGAGTACCCCTCTATGTCTGTAAATATAAAGCTGTACAAAGGACACTATATCCTCCTTCCAGCTAAAGTTCACTTATTTTGTATTGATTAAAATGAAGAGATATAACGTGTTGAAAGCACCTGAAGCACTGACATTTAACTTGGAAGCTAATTCAGAGGAAATGTGATGGAATTATTGAGCACATTAAGGTTTATTCAGTTAAAAATCATTCAAATCTTTAGATGTTGCTCATTGGTGATGACTTTCGAAGCAAGTACATCAATTATCTGTCAGTGAATATATCTGACTTAGTTATACATCCATTGTTGGCTGAGACAACAGATGTGATAGAGGTGACCTTTCTCTGTCTGTCTACCTGGCCTCTAATGACCAATAACCCTGTGTTGTGCATTTAAAGGTTCATTCTTACCTGATTTTTCGTGCACTATGGAGAAGAGAAGCCTCTTAGAGATGTGGATGCCAGGAGGGCTCTGACCCTGATCACCAGGTAGTCGAGTTGTCTCATCTGAAAATGCAAGAAAAATTCAATATACTCTGTTCAATTCACTTTCATTTCAGTCAGAGGTGTTCACTTAGCATCCAGATAGATACTAGATACTTGACTTAAGTATCTAATTACCTGCCAAAATGAAAAAGTACCAAGATAGAAAATGATATTTATATGTGTGGGTCTTGTTTGCAGTGTTCTTCTACATTTTAGAGCTATGAATTCTTTTCGGGCATTTCAAATATACTTCTGGTTGCTGAGAGTTAAATTACTCATATATTCATATTAGTAAAACAAGGAAACGTGCTATAAAAGTAAAATTGCTGCTTTAAATGAAATAATGAGCCGTAAAATATTCATTCTACAAATTAGAACTTTTTCTAGGCACACCGGAGGCGCAGGACGAAGCGCTCAGTGTGAAATACAATTTTTGTCACATAGAGATTTTACTTTTCATTATCGTTTTGATCATAATTGGGAATTTTACCTCAATTTTGAATTATACCTCTACTCATAAAAGGGAATCTTTTCAAATGCACCCAATATTAACTGAGAAAAGAGACGTTATTCTGCTCTGGCTGTGTTATAATAACAAGTATTCACTGTTAATGCTGTGATTATGGAAAACCAGCCCAAAAATCATATTCCACAGGTGATCACCCCCCCGTCCTCCTCACACTGACACCTTACCGTTGGTACCACAGTCTTTGACAGACGTGCTCATCTTATCCGTCCCTGCCGTCCAGTTGGTCAGTCGGTCCTTTCCCAGGTTGAGGAGGGACATGGGCTTGAAATCCAGCTTGCTGTCCGGGTGAGGTTTGGAGGACATGGGCATGCCGTACAGAAAGTTCGACAGGACAGAGTTGCTGGAAGTGGCGGGACTCGATGACGTGACCACCTGGGCGGCGGTCTTCCCTACGCCGAGGCTGCTGGGCGTCATGGCGGCGGTGGAAGAGTTGTGATTAACATCAGTGCTGGGCTTGGCTTCTCGAGGCAGATCTTCTGCTGGCCTGTACAAAGACACAGAATCAAGAGGGAAGTTATTCGGAGGGTTCCATGAATCACAGCTTGACATCTTTTTGTTTACAAACTCTTTCGCTTGCCAAGTGTCTCTTGGCTTATTTGCTGCAGCGACAGCTCCTTTAAATAGACCAATTTAACATTATTCCCTTGATAACTTTCAGAAGAAGTGATTAAACTCTTTACCCTTCCCTTCTCTTCCACTGTTTTTTCTTTGTACCTCTAGTTAAGCGGCAAAGAGACCAAAAGTCTCTTTCTAAACAAAAGCTATGTTCTTTAAACACACAATATGCTGTGTTGCATCTATTTTCTTTTTCATATTCATCTTCCATTATAAGGTTGTAGACACAGGAAACTCCCTATCTGTTATGGGCAAAGGCACAGGACAGATTGTTAAGCAAACAAACCCCGAAAACAAAGTTTTAAAGACAACTGTTATGTTAAAAAACAGAGAAACTGAAAGCCTGAGTAAAGCTGCATTTTCACTAAGATGTTCCTGATAGTTTTAGTCCTGGGACGGCTTTTTAAGGATCTAAAAGGTTCCTTCAACCCGTTGTTGTCTGCGTTTCTATGGTGATGTTGGTGGTTTAAGGGTGAAACACACTCTTCAGTGTGTCCGCTTGTTTTAATCTAAATAAAGCACGTTGAAAAACAAAGTAAACCTTGGTTTTTGTCTCATTGCGAAGACATTTACTGCAACATAGTATTAACTGAAGAACATTGTAATGAATGAAATAAGATAAGATAAGATAAGATAATCCTTTATTAGTCCCGCAGCGGGGAAATTTGCAAGGTGCAGGTCCAAATCATCTGTTGAGTGTTTGATGGTTATTTATTTGTGCTTAACCGCCAAGAAGCATTCAGAAAAATAGCTAAAAAAGTCACGTATTCGCAGCGAAACGATCAGAAAACTTTTTTTGTCTCTCGCAGGATCTCACCCTTTTATTCTTTCTGTCTGTTAGAAGCCTAACTTTTCTTTTATGAGGAGAAATGCTTGTAAATCGTTCTAAATCTATATTAAGAGTACTTCCTTGTTTTATGAAAGAAGCGGTACACGAGTTGTAGCAGCGGCACGGTTTGTGTTTGATCAATCAGCGAAACCCCACCCTGAAAATAACTTTACTTTCAGAAAGTACAACCCCCTGACCAGGGCCTTTTTATAGGGGTTCAAATGTCCCATAAACTTAATCAAGATGCTTGTTCTGTGGTCAAACTGGGGAAGTTCCTGCTTTTAAAAAAAGACTCGCTGTCCTCAAATGAAGCTTTTAAGAGGTGTTCACTTTGTATCAGTTAGAAATATTGTGCGGAGTCTTGACCAGCCCGACTTAAAAGGTCTTTCCATCATACCAACTACATATAATCAGAGCGTTCTCTCTGTCAACAGGCTCAGTCCACACAAGAATGTCCCCGCATTACATTCTAAATCCTGTCCTTGCTGTCACCTGTTTATTATATAAGCTGATGGTGGAGTTGACCTCTGAAGTAGATTACTTAGTACCACTAGCTGGGCTTAGGCTTTGTTCAGAAGCAGTTACATCAACGTACACGAGACTGACATGTAAACTTAGAGAGTTTTTTTTTAAGTTAAAGCCCTGTCTTTCCCTCACTAATTTTGCTACCAATAACTAGCCACAATGATCTATCTCTGCAAAGCTGAAATGTCTAACGTCATTCTTTGGGACAATCAAGTCTGTTGTCCCAAACAGCAGCGTGATGAAGAACAACACATGTTCCCGTTGCAGACTCACCTTTTTACTGTGAACTGGATGCGGTGGCTCTGCTCCAAGATCTTCATCAGGGTCTTGGTGTCGTACTCGGAGGGCTTCTTCAGGGCGACCCCCTCAGGCAAACCGTGGGCCGCCACACAGCCGGGGTCCTTCTGGATCCACTCATAAGGCACAGGGACCAGGCTGCTCTTCCCCACAGCCTCACCTGCGTATGTCACAAAGCACAGTGAGGACTTTGAGCTTTAAGCTGAGGTTCATTGCACAATTCAATTCAACTTATTTGGGGGGAAAATACACATAAAATCATTAACTAGGTCCAAAAGTCCATTTCATTTCATTCTTAGCACACACTGCATGCAGCAGCACTCTTCCATCGCATGTACAGATCATTTGCCAGCATCCCATTAAATTCAGCAAAACACTATATCTTGTTCAGAATAACAACTGGCAGAATAAAACCTGAAATGAAGATGCTGTTGCTGTTCTTCCACAACTAATAACAGTTATAATTGGGTAAGATCAATCTTTGCTTTTGAACATTTAGGTTGATGATGTTTTTCCCATATCGGTAGTGTTGAGTATGGATGGATATCGTTGGGGTTTTATCGGTGCGGTTCCTTATTGATACTCTTATCAGCTCTTTTTGATTCTTTTGTAAGAAAAATAGACAATTAATTAGGAAAAGAATAGCAGAACCGTTAACCCCGGACCTCATCAATACTCAATACTGGTTTTGAATAGGTTCCCGTTTAGAACCACGTTTCAGGGGACATATTTAGTGTCGAGGAGGATTTAAGTCATGAATAGTGGTTTATAGAATGAATGGACTTCTGTTGCACTTGGTGCCTCCTTACTGTAAAGGACAGTGAAGACTTCCTCCACCATCTTCCTCAGAACGAAGATGTTGGACTGAGCGTCCGATGGAGCTCTCGACTTCCCGTGCTCACCATCCTTACTCAGTTTGCTGAGATCTCCTTCCTGGTCTTTGGTATGGGCATTAGCTGTGGTCAGATTCTGCAGACACGGCCCCCCTTAAAGCCAAATGACAAAAAAATCACATCTAGCAAATTATGGAAACATTAAAAAATAACAAGTGCGCAAAAATATATAATTTTAAAGATTTTTTTAAAGTATATTTAGCTTTCCTCACTACTTTTTGTCCCTTACAGAGTCATAGATTTAGAATCTGGTGCCCGAAATGTAATAAATACGTCACATTTTGAAAAATGTTGCCCTATAATATGACTGACTTGTTTGTCCTACAATGTGTCTGGATAAAATGAAAGCATCTCCATCATTTGGTGAAGCCATTCTGTGCAAATATTACCTGAAACCTAAACAAATAATTTATTCTTATTCTACTTCTTAACTAAAACACAGCAAACTGAAACTATATTAACCTTAGCCTGATAAACTAAACTGCGTAATGCGAGGTCAAAACCCCCTCAAAAACAGGTTGAGTCTGAGAGCATGATTTGTTGGTTCCCTTTAGAACTCAAGTCCTGGCGCTGATATCTGAAATATGGCTCAGCTTACAAACTTGCATACTAGTTTGTTAATAGGAAACAAAGATTTACACTTGGGTAAGTAGTTCACTAGAAGAGTGTGTGTCAAGGAACGGCCACTTGTAAAGCGCTTTGATTTGAACCTCTTAATGTGACAAAAATAGTTTTAAGCAGTGATGTCTGTTGTTTTTTTTTTACAAATGTAACACACCCAAATGATTTGGCACCAAATGAGATGTGACAAGACAGACAGATAATGTGTGGAACTGCCTCCACTCTGTTTTCTGTTACATTGAGGGAAATCTGCAAGCTGCTGCAGTTATTGAAAGCTTTTGGCTGAATCTGCATTTGTGCAATCACACAACTGGTGTGTGTTTCCTGTAACTGCCTCACAGCTGTGGCTATAATGAGGCTGATCAATGCTCGATCAAAGGATGAATAATGGAAAACAACAGCTACACAGGAGAGCGGGACTCACGGCAAAACTTGTAGAAATCTGTTTGGATTTCCCTCCTGGAGTTGAGGAACACTCTGCCCTTCTCTGTGCCAACGGCAATCACGCTGTCCTCGTGCACGGTGACGCACGCCACCTCGGCGTTGAGCTTAGACATGGCCATGCACTGCAGGACAAGGAGGTAAGTCATTACGGTAAACTCTGAGGAAGACGTGAGCAACTCAACTAGAGGAGCTGCATTCTGAGGGATTTCGCTAACGCTAATTAGCTGAAATTAGGTTGGAGAGACACTCAGTTGTGAACTAAACATAACACATGTGTCCCAGTTGAAGATTATATAAATGACACCAGCTGACAAGAAGTAAACATGGCGCCAAGATGTTGCTTAGCAATGCAATTATGTTGCAACAGTCTATAAAATGATGTTATGGAGGTTTTGGGAACATTTCATGCCATCAGTCAAGACTAAAGTGAATCCTTCAAATCTTTACATCTGAAACAATATCTGATCGAATATCATAACAATAAACTTTTCACTTTTTCATTTCTTTATCCAAGAGATGTAGCAAAAAATAAAGGTTTTTAATCTGATTAATTGAAGTAATAATCAACAGATTAAGTGATAATCAAAATAATCGTTAGTTGCAGCCCTAGATGGAACAAGATACTCTAAAATGCATCAAATTAACAACAAATGTAGCTGTTTATTAGCATGTTTAACAGTGGATTTTCCACAGATTAAGATCTCCTTAAAGAACTGACACCGTGTGAGGCTGGATCCTGGACATACATACCACAGAGTCGAGGGCGGACACCAGGCTGGTGAGGATCTCCTGTCGGGCCGACACCAGCGGGGCCTGCGGGTCGCCCCGGGAGTTCGTCCTGACGCCGTCGCATGCCAGCTTCCTCATCTGAGCCATGCCTCTGTGGAGGACAAGAGTAACACGGTTTAGGCAGGAGGCCACAGCGGGGACATCGGACAACACCTGTACTCGCTAATGCATTCACGTGCAGCAGTGACCCGCATTCAAAGCAGTCTCTGCTGCAATCATTTGGTTTGACTTTAAGCAAATGTAAGCGTGCAAGCGGTGTTCTTATCTCAAGGATGCATATTTCTAGTTACTAGCAAGACAGATTGTACAGCCAAGCTATGCGGTCAGCATCACGTTAACATGGCAATCCAGCTGTTGTGAAATTTCCATTCAAAACCACAAATGCCAATCTCATGGTGGCACGAGGAGAAAAGTCATAGAATCACTAAAGACCATAAATATCTGTGCAAAATTGTGTGCTAATCAATCCAGCAGAAGTTGAGATCATTTGCACTGGATAAGAAAAAAAAAACTTTATGCTGCTAGTCCGTCAAATAGTTGGTAAGATATTCAAGTCTGGAGTAAAGTTGAAGACAGACCAACTTCCCTAGAGCCACACCGCTAGCGTGGCTCAAATGCAAATCCATCTGAATTCAGCAAATGATGGTTTTACACTCTTCTGTTAGTCATTTGGGGGCTAATTAGAGCACTCACATGATGTCACATGAGCCTCTTTATACAGTTTTTTTTTCTGTCCTTGACAGATGGCACAGGAAAGAGAGACAACGGCTTCAGATGACCGAGATAAGTTTCCACCACCACTGCATGCAGAGTACCACCGTGTTACTGCAAACAACTTCCTGTCAAAAAACTAAATCACCCAAACTCCAGATAACAACACCGACTATGTAAATGTAAGTACGGAGGCAAACAGATAGGAACTGTTAAAGAGAAACAGCTCGGCTAAAACCAGGCACCATGTTCTCATGGCAACTGAGGCCCGTCTCCTTGGAAACTAATCTCGGGGCATTTGAACAATGCAGCTCTGGCCTTTAATCTCTCCAGACACTGGGAACCATTATGCTAGCCTCTGGCAAACCCAAACCCACTGACTCAATAGAGAGAGAGAGATAGAGAGGCAGGGGGAGGAAGAGGAGGGTGGGTGTGACAGGGTTCAGCTGCACCGGTCTGAACACGGCGAGTCTATTGGCCGGCTAATTCTGCCTCCCCTGAGGCCGCGGCAAACATTAGCCCCCTCCTAAATTATTACGGCCTCGAAATAGATGGCCTCTTTCCCTCACATCTTTAAAAAGGCAAAAGGGGGAGGCAGCGAGGAGGAGAAAGGTGGGGATAAGTGCAGGCTCAGGAGTAACGCCATGTCATCTGCTTTGCAAAGAGGAAACTAAAGAACAACGTCACGGTGATGTTATGGTCCTCTGTGAATATCGACATTTATAAATAAAGCAACAGATTGTAACCTTGAAACAACCATGTAGCTAAAAAAAAGGGAAAAATCAAATCATATTAAGTTGGAGCGACAGGTTTTGCAACTTGTTTTTTCAGAAACTATGGAGTAGCATACAAAGACATAATCTAGTGAAAAGAAAGAAGGGATCCAACACTGATATTAGGTCGATACTGACCTAAATAGCTCTATTGGGTATTTGGGACAACAAGGGCCGATCTTTTCGCTTCAATTCAAGGGATTCGGGAATCATTTAAAGTCACCAAATGTAGCTTTAGCCTATTTGCTACTCAAGAAAAACATAACAAAACAAAGTCTAATTACACATGTGCGTGATATGACACATGTCAGCAGCACACTGGTAGACACAAAGACTGTGTTTACAAGGCCGTCACATCAACCATTGGTTTGTGGACGGATGTTTTGAAGCCGCAAGTGTGTCAATTTGGCCGTCGCCATCTTTGCTTTTTGCAACCAGTGAACAGAAGTGACCATATTTGGACTGAGGAGGAGTGACGTAGAGACGCTGTATACGTCTCTGATGTCGACCTGTCAATCATGTCGACCTGTCAATCATTTTCTACAAGTTTAAGACACTTCCACATCGGCTTCACTTTTCACAACTAGAAGGTATTTCTTGCTGCTAAACCAAAAAGTTCCTTAGCTACTTGCAAAGCCGTTATATCGATGAGGGCAGCAGCACTATTAAATATAACACAACCAACATAATCAAGCATCATTTAAGTTTTGACCAATTTGTTGTAATTCCTATTAATTTTGAAGTTACTGGTGCACGATTTATTATTTTAATAATCGATAGATGCTCGGTATCGGAAAGTCAGATCAGTACATCCCTGAAATGATGAATGTCTATTGGTCTTTATGAGTGTTTAAAATCTACTGTTTTTTAAAACATTTCTCAAAGGTTTGCTAAAAAGATTACCAAACAGCTTCCACTTTTTTTAACATTTCCACTGATGTCTTATTGTTTGCATCTTGCAGGGTTTTTCCTGCATCTTAACTTCCTGGGCAAACTGCCAGAGTGCCATTTGGAACCAACCTCTAAGTGAATTTGCTCCGAAACTGCATAAAACCTGTTTAAGAGGGACCCAAAGAGGTCTGTAATGCGATGAAGCCGTTTACTGACAGAGGGGGTTCTCTGGCTACAAATCCGAATAATGTCGAAATGTACACGACACAGTGAAGGTGACTGGTGAATTATGTTCACATTAAGCAGGAAGATATCATCAATCTCTGCCAGATTTCTCTAAAACAACAAAAACAGTCAGGGGACTGGGTCTTTGGGGATCTGAAACTAGACAAAACATAACCACATGGTGTCAAAAAGGATCAATATAAACCACAAAAGGTTTTCACTTGCTAAACCTGAAGTCTGCTGGCCCGGTATGGGAAACACCTGTCACTCTCTGTCTGTGTTTTTGGATGGAAAAACATTTCTGTCTCGCTTCAGCTGCAGACAAGATATGCTGCTAATAAACATGTTGCTCTATATCCTTTAAAAACATGATAATGTGGTTACACCAGACGGCAAACCTCCACTTCTTACAAGGGAAGCAAAAAAAGAAGTCAGATTTCTCATCGTCTATGAGAAAATGACTCTACTTCTCTCTTGATTTATTCCCTCAGTAAACATTGTAAACATGAGTTTATGGTCTCAATCTCTAGTTTCAAGTCTTCTTCAATACAGCATGATGTTCATTTAGTAAATGATGCTCCATTTAGAGTCAAACAGACCATAAAGCAGGGTATGCTTTAGGGGCGGGGCTACACAGTGATTGACAGGTCGAATACGGCGTCTCTACATCACTTCACCGCACTTCTGTTCACTGGTTGCAAAAATCCAAGATGGCGACGGCCTAATTGACTAACTTGAGGCTTCAAAACGTCCATAAACCAATGGAAAACATCACGGCAACTACGTCCACTTCTTCTATACAGTCTATGCGTAACACACAAGGTCACCATTGGCTTTACATGGTTTCACAGGATGTTATAGAATTTAGAATAAATTCTTATAAAACTCTTTACGCTATTATTAGCGGATCCCTGTTCTATTTCTGTCTTTTGCATGTGAATGACGACACTCACAAGCATGCAGGTGACATAATGCACATTCCTGCCATTGGTTTCACACGATTCCTTTGATCTACAGGTAGCAGGGAGACGCCAAGGAACAGGACGTGCTTTCATTACCTATTGTTCGGCCAACAAGGATACAAACACACAATCCCTTGGGGAAAGTGTAAACAGAAACGTTGTCTGATGACGAGACAACTCCACACCTTTTCATTTAATCTATTTAATCAGCGTCGGCAGAGACTGTATAGTACATTTCTCATTTGGTTTTCAACAAACAAGGTATGTGTTTATTTGTCCGCGTTGTTTATCATGCGGTGTCATTGTGTGTTATGGATTCAGGTCAGCGTGCCCTTTTGAAAACGGAGAGGAAACTACGTCCGACTGGATCAACTGGCTTAAACTGGCACTGTGCCGGTCGGATTCTATAGCGCCTGAAGTTTAAACAACAGGTGCAAGACGACTGGCAGGAGGATCAGGGAAATGTCTATCAAGTACAGTGTTTAAATGCCCACGCAGTCTGCAGAGCAGGTCTAATAAAGTGGGATTATGTGTGGGATTCCATATAAAATAAATAAAGATAAATTACTGATTGAATAATGGACAGCGGTTAATTAAAAAGGAGTAAAAGTGCAACTGTAATTTGGACAAACAACTTACAGTAAATCAGGGTGTGGTTTGACAGCCACTTACTTAACACAACAGCGAACAACATCATAATCCCTTTGTTTGCCCGAGGCCCTGGCTTTTGGGAATGTCATCTGTGATGTTTTGATTTATTTCTTTTTTTTAACTGTTGTGATGCCAAGAAGGATTCAGCGGTAGAGAAAAGGAACACAGAGATCAAGCTTCACATATTTGAGACACAATATTCAATTCCTCCTACACAGGATTAGATTTAAAAGGAAATTAAAGCAACGTATTGGTTGACAATATTGTAAGAGACATTGGCAGTAAATAGGATAAATCATGCACAAACCATGGGTTATCCTTTAACATATTACATAAACACAGGACTCATTTTACACATCTATACTTCCAACAAATACTGTGTTTAAAAGGGTATTTGTGTTTTATTAAACCAACAATTCAGTGGGTTTATTAATGGTTAATATAGCCATATTGATTAATCAAATCAGAGAAGTACTACCCTGAGCCTTCCACTTAGCACTTATTGTATTTGTATTAGTTTGTTGTACTTATTGTATTCGTATTAGTTTGTTTCTGTACTTTTGCTCTGGTTTACGCTCTTAGATACTTGTTTAAGAAAGGAGATGCACTTCTGGTGACTAGTAGTTCTCTTGAATACCTATGTTGAATACACTTATTGGATAAAAGCGTCTGCTAAATGACTATAATGTAATGTAAAACTGGCTGTCCTGATTTGGGATTATTGGTCATGATATTTTGAAAAACAAACTATCTTTTCAAACAGGATAACTTTGGAGTGATACAGTACTCATGCGAGATATTTGAAGGCACATAAAGGCCAGAAGTTGTGGTGAGATCTTCTTGTACTGGAAAATGGTAGTACTATTAAAAGAAGAAGACGAGGGAATTATTTGAAAAGCTGGAAACAGGAGACAAGAAAACAAGAGGGTGAAACCACAGGATATGAAACCAGGGTGCAATAAAATAAAAAACCAAGGTCTGTCCTCCCAAAAGGAAATGAGATCAGTTCAAATCTCTTCTTCTCTCAGTCAGCTTCTTTTATTAGAAACA
This sequence comes from Anoplopoma fimbria, assembly GCF_027596085.1. Classification (NCBI taxonomy): domain Eukaryota; kingdom Metazoa; phylum Chordata; class Actinopteri; order Perciformes; family Anoplopomatidae; genus Anoplopoma; species Anoplopoma fimbria. The sequence goes on along the minus strand of NC_072472.1, from coordinate 2,055,694 downwards.
CTGCTGTTCTACTCTTAGAACGGGGATGGAATTAACGATAAGGCAATTAGTAATCCATTGTTTGTTTAATACGGTGTAAACAAGGCTGGAATTAACTCTGCTGGTTAAAGCTCTGCAACCACAGTGGTATCCAACTGCTGCTTCTCTCCCTGATGGCTATAGGTTAGCTAGCTAGCTAACGGTTATCAGGATGACCGTTAGCTAGCTAGAA